>NC_134569.1:52685276-52707776 GCF_050947875.1 Dermacentor variabilis | reverse complement strand
TGTGTGCCACTCAGAAACTACATTCAGAACGTGCAGAGAAAAAATGTTCGGCAAACTGACTCGTTTTAAAAAAAAACAACGGAAACGAGTTCTGTAGTCGCGAAGCGACATGCGGGAGCAGTTCTGGCACGCCGAAGCAAGTTTTCAGAAAAATTGAAGAGCGGGTGGTCGCGAGGGCTCAAAAGACAGGGTTCTCATCTCAGCTTCGAAAAGCGAAACCGTGTCGCGGGCGTCCGCGTGGCCCACTAGCACGCAAACGTCTACAACGCGGACGGAAACTCAAACGCCACGGCTTGAACGAACGATTTACTTTCCAGGTTGTTTGAATAACTTGTCGCTGACATCTCCTCAGGTTACAAGTTGTTGAGCGAACTGAGAATGATAGCACAATAGGAAATGCACCCATTGGAAGCAATGAAGCAGATTTCTAAAGGTGCGTTAAGAGTCCACATTGCTTCCACCGTTACGTTGCTCGTGAAGAAAGTTTTCGTTCAAACACTACTACAGGAAAGTGTGCCGTTGCTTTCGTTGAACCGCTTTCGTAAAGAGGTTCACTGCCTGGATTTATTGGACATCTTGTGCGACTTTGGTAAACATACGCACCATGACTCCCTTTTTCTTTTCGCTTTTTGAGGTTGGTTTGCTTTATCTACTTGTCTTTCAGCGCTTAGTTAAAGCGGTTAAGCGTTCGAGCTTCTCGACAGATACCTTTCGTCACGAATTTTTCGGCGCATAAGTAGCTCACGACACCTTCATTTATACACGTATTGCCAGAGTGAGGTGATATTCGCACAAGAGGGGTCTTGAGAAAATTGTTTATTCTCTATGTATACTTCTCTAAACAGTGAAAATGTGGCTCCTCAATCCTAAGCGATGCTAAGTGTCCCAAGATGAACGTAAAACTTACCAGTGCAAAATGGGCCCATTTGCTACTCGGAACTACACTTCCTGCGCTACATACAGCTGCGCTATGCGTAACGGCGCTGTTGTTGGCACGCCAAGCTTCTGCTTCAGTTGCCCATGCAGGAATATGAACACGTTGCTCAATATCATGGCACTTTGTACTAGAAAGTTTAGTCACAAAAACGTTGAGTGTGATTCGATGTCAGCACTTTTAAAGCGAAGCTTTATTTTCCTCTCTTTCCCACTTTGCGGCTGCTCGATGCTGGCTGCTGCTGTTTTGCCGATATAGAACTTGGCTTAGTGGGTATTTCCCAATGGTTGTCTGCATGAATGGGTGACTTGGGTCACTGGGTATTTTCCAATGGTTATCTGCTGAATAGACGAGTTGGGTAAATGGGTATTTACCAATAGTTGTCTGCGTGAATAGACGGCTTGAGACATTAGGTATTTCCCAAAGGTTGTCTGCATGAATAGACGACTTGGGTCACTGGTTATTTCCCAATGGTTGTATGCATGAATAGACGACTTGGGTCACTGGTTATTTCCCAATGGTTGTCTGCAATAATAGACGACTTGAGTCATTGGGCATTCCCACTGGTTGTCTGCATGAACAGACGACTTGAGCCATTGGGTATTTCCCATTGGTTGTCTGCATGAATAGACGACTTGGGTCGCTGGGTATTTGCAACTTGGCGGGCATGTAAAAACTCTTGGCCGATCCCCCAGAATGGGTACGTGCCACTGAGTATACTGCCCGATTTTGATAACAGAAATAGGGAGCAGGAAGTGTGAAGAAGTCGGCAACGAAAGCAGCTGATTGTCGAGAAAAAAAAAAGAGTAAAGGGAACAAAACGAGACTGCAACCTGCATGGAGGGAGGGGCGTTGAGCTGCAGAGCAGTGAAGCAGTCGGCTATAGAAGCAGCCGAGTGTTAAGAAACAAACCGCAGAAACCACGAGATTAAACGAGTCGGTATGAATCCATGGCGCCTGCGCTTCAGCAGGTGCTTTTGTGTTGCGTCCTTCGTTTTCCCCCGTATAGCCTTCCCTTGCGCTGTTTAGGTATCAAGAAAAATTTGAGTAAACAAAAGGAACCATAGCGTGCATTAAGCGCGAAGCGTTAAGGTATACTTATTTATTCACGTACCCTCGGACTCATGTGGCATTAGAGAGGGGAGTGGCAGTGAGTGTCATTATTACACAATGAGATTTCCAATATTTATGTAATGTTAGCTAAGGCTTCGCAAAAATGTTAATCGTTAGAAATGGCTACAATTTCTGCAGGAATATATACAGGGTTTTTCACGTACTCTTGAACCAAGGATTTAACAAAAAGTGGTAAACCGCAGCTGAATGAAACCAATGTCATATGGTTTGCCGTCACGTCGCGCTCCTTAGGGTTTTGTATTCCGTTTAACTAGTTAACTGAGATCAATTATGCAACATCTTTAATATACACTTGAGGGCCAAGTACGTTTTGTTATGTGGTAGAAGGGATTCAGAAACAACCGATCTGATTATTTGTGGCAACGCACATGTTGCGCTGTAATTTCTTTCGGCGTTTAATGAAAGCCCACGAATTATGAAATAAAACGACGCGACTGCGCTCAAGCGCTATCGTATTGCGGCGCTCTCAACCCTGCTTTGAACGAAAGAATCGTGCGCGCAGACCATGGTGAAGCGGGCGGTGCGGCTCTAGGCATCGGCACATAAAATTGGATCGGTCGTTTCTGAACCACCTCTACAACGTAACGAAGCGCACTTGGCCCTAAAGTGAATATTAAATTTTTTGAATAACTTATGTCAGGTAAATAACTAATTAAGCGGAATATAAACATATCTTGAGGAGCGCCTCATGACGGCAAACCACATGTCGTTGGTTTCACTCAGCTGCGGTTAACCACTTTTTCAAAATCCTTGGCTCAAGTTACGTGAGCCTGCAGACGTGAAGAAGGAGAATGAGGGGAATACATTTCCGGAAGTGTGGCTAATCCCCCCCCTCTGTGGGTACGAGCCATGTTTTGGAACAACAACAACAACAACAACGACGACGACGACGACGACGACGACGACGACGACGACGACGACGACGACTACGACAACGACGACAACAACGACGACAACGACGACAACAGCAACGACAACGACGACAAACATTGCTTATCACCCACTCCCAAGTATGCGTGGGATCCGCCAATTTTTTTTCCTTTTTACCCATGGCTCGCTGACTTCAACTACAGTGCGGCATTGTTATATTTATTAATTTTCTAGGCATTGTTTTCAATCACTTACTGATTTTAGCATTATAGTGTGTTTCTTTATTTTGCTTACTGTATAACAAAAAGAAATTTAGTGGCCGAGGTACCTAATTCTTCAGAGCAACAAAGCTATAACAGAACAAGACAGAAAGAGAGAGCTGCTTAAAGCAGATTTGAAGTGTGAAAAATTGTTCGATAGCGTATAACGAAGCCAGTGCATTTTCACGCAAACTAGAGGGATAGGACTGAGGGATAGTTAAACGAAGGTTAGTGGATATATCTTCACCGTATTCACAGGGAACAGTGCTGGAGGCGCCATTTGATGTTGGCGGTATAGGGCACAAAATCACAAGGGCTCTGTTTCGCGTTCTCATTAGCGACGTTTAACAGAGACGGTGAATTTCAATCACTGATCTTGGCCTTGCTAATATCCAAATTATACAAAGGTTCAGAATGGCGAGCTGCTGAAGCGCGATTACGTGTAATTAAAGATAAGCTAAGAAGCACGCGACAGACAAGTCACGTTGCCCAAGGGCATGAAATTGTTTCGGTCGAGGTATAAGCGGAAGTGGAAAGGCAGTTCATGGACGAAGCTCAAGTAATGTGTGAGAGCCCATCGGAAGGCTAATCACTATTGCCACAGGCTATATTGAACGTCGCTGGCCGAAATTCAGTGACCTTCTGGGGCTTACTGAAAGAAAAATTAACGCGGCTTAGCTTTTGGTAATCTTACTCTTAATTTTCTAGTCTTACTTCTTTCGATCTCTGCCACTGTGAGTTGAAGAATAAGCGGTATAGTGCAAGGTTTCCTAATGGTAGACATTTATTACAGTTTCTGTTTCTCGCAGGAGAGCAAGATTATTTGCATGAAAATCCGCTTATTAAACAACTCCCAGCTTCAATTTTACGGAAGGCTGGTCCTCAGACATGTTGTACGTCATGCTTTCTTCTTAACTACCACGTATAGCATTTTTAAATTGCTTTTGGCTTAACAAAAAAAGAGACAGTAACTGAAGCGGCAAATCTCTATCTTAGTGTGTTGCGAGTGACGTAACTGCGAAGCGTGGGTTTGAACTCGCCTAACATACTTGTCTTCACATTGCGCTTAAATGTCACTTCGAGTTTTTCACTACATTGCAGTTTATTACTTTTTATTCGCCCTTCAGGAGACGTTCTCAATTTTAATAATTTTATCGCTCAAAATTCGGGCCTAAGGTGTTCATATTCCGAAAGTTTAGCCTGTATGCATAACGTTCCTTTAGGCGCTGTACTTTCGCTCCCATTTAGCTGTCAATTAAAGTAGCACGAAGAAAGCGCGTCCAAGCTTCCCACCCCAGTTACACTGCTAATACAAAAACAGAGTGGCCGTGACGTGGCAAAAGTTAAGCTTTACACCGTTATAACTGGGCGTCAGCTTAATTCGTATACTTTTGTTTTCGGATACAGTTTCGTGAACCTCGTAATTCAGCAAATCCCGCAAAAAAGGAAAAAAAAAGGTGAAGATAGCAGGATGATCGCAATGACGAGCAAGAAAGGCATTTTGAAGGTAGAGGCTGCCGGAGCAGGAAAAACAAAGCTGCACTCACGAGAGCGCTCAAGAAGGTTCTAGCACGAAAAATAAAAAAATAAAAAGTAACGGAGCCTATATATTAATGGTGTATTCACTGCACACATTTTCTTAACGCTGGTCACAATTTTCAGAAATATATAACAAAAAGATAGGCAGAAGCGCTTTCACTATTGCCATAAAAATGGAAAATTTGGTTTGAGCGCGTTCTTCGTTCATTATAACCGTCTTAAACACAGCTATTTTCTGTGTCGGTGAATACTGACCTCCTTAAATTGCACAATGTCAAGAAGTTAATTACGCGAGCATTGTAGCTCTCGTAGACGATGCCGGGAAATTGTGGCCAGCATTAATACTGCTAAGTGGAAGCCTTGACGACTTAATGAGTGCAGGTAGCGCTTGCAGGGCAGAGCGGGCGTAGCAAAGGAAAAAAAAAGGAAATGCGAAAGGTTGTGAAAAAACATAAAAATAAATAAGGACAGCTTCGCTTGGTTGTAGTCATTTTTCATGCAGGGTTGCAGAAAGATCATTATGATCGCGTCATATCTCATGCATCGTGTGATGCACTGCGTTTTATAAAACGTGTAAACAGGTTTAAAATGCCGCCGTTGACACTGGCCGTTTGTCAAGAGAGGCTGTTTTAACGACGCGCTCCACTGGCTTTCGGCGCAAGGGAGCCATGCTTTGATCGAATATTATTATTTTCGTTCTTACAGTTTTGATCGTACAACCTTGTCGTTGATCCACAAGTTCGTTTTTACATTTTGAGCGAAGCATCGCCGCCCTACAGATTTTTGTTTTCCTGTACTGAAATGAGCTTTCAGTCCATAAGTATCGTTTTAGGATGCAGGGAGAGAATGCCAGGAGAACGAAGTTTAAAACCAAAGCCCGTGCTGCTCTTATCGATAGGAGCCGCACTCTCAGGCAGTAGCGACGACGTCACAGGCAGTCACCTCCGCTTCACGTGCATGGCCTTCACCTCACTAACATTCAACAGCAATGCGAGCGACTCGCGGATTCGCGTGAAACACGAGCCACGAAAAACTTCCTTCCCAAACACTTCTTTTTTCTACATTATTCCGCCTTTCTCCTTCCTTGACCAGGTTTTCAAATTCGTCACGCAGCAAGAAAAGGAATGAAGCAAGAAAAAAGAAAAAAAAACAGGAAGAAGAAGCGGGAAGTAAGAGGTGGGGTCGTCACGTGAACGTCACGTGGACCGTCTACTAAGTAACATTCCTACCAAGACAAGGTAGGGATGTTACGTCCGGCAATGGGGCAGAACCTTCGCTGTGGGGACGTGCAGATTGCTTTCTCGCACTATTGCCTCGCAAAATGTCATTTGCTGTCAAGGCCGCTGTTATGAAACCTTAAAAAAATAGCAGTTTCGCCCGAAAGGCGAAGCATCGCTAGCGATAGCAAATTTGTGGACAGCTAGCTATACGAAGTAAGGATAATAGTTTTATCAGCTGTATAAATTCGTAAACATAGGCATATGCCAGTTAAATTAACAAACATGGCGTCAAGCGCGCACAAGCCAACAGGAACACATTTCACTCCATGACCGCGGAGAGTAAAACGTCTTTATTATTAATATTTGAACGGCGAGAGCAGTGTGGGAGGAACCCTCAGTCCAGGGTCCCTAAGATGATTCCGGCGATGTTTCGAGCCCGCTGTATCACAGCTCGGAGGACCTCAGGAGGTCCGTCGCGGAGGGCATCGTCCCACAGCTCTTTGTTGCGTAGGGGGTAAAGGAGAGTTGGAGTTGGCAAGGGAGGAAAGAGGTTTGCAGTGCACTCAATCGTGACGTGGAAGATTGTGGGCGAGCTGCCACAGCCAGGGCAACGATCTGCATAACAGTGTGGGTAGAATTTATTGAGAGAGACAAGATTTGGACAAGTTGCGGTTTGTAACTGTCGTAATGCCACTGCTTCCTCTCGTGAGAAGGACGGCGGTGGTGTGGCGTGGGTGCGACGAATGCGTGTATGATGACGTAGGATGTCTTTGTAACGGAGCAAGGTTGGTTCTTAGTTCATGGTGTAGAAAACACACCAAGGCAGCTATGGCCCCAGCAGGGGCAGCCGCGTTGGAACTGCTTCAGAGCAGGCGCGGGGAGAGGTAGAAAAGGTCCCGGGAAAAAAGGCGAGAAAGCCGCTTCCCATATAACTCCCGGCGAAAGCGGCCTCTCGCTGTCGAAACGCTGGAATGAGGAAGCGCGGCAGCAGCAGCGAGCGAATTGACTTTCATGCTGCGTCTCCTATCCCCCCCCCCCCCCCCCCCCAACGCGAGCTAAGCCACGAAAACAGCGCACGGCGGGTTCTGTCCCCGTCGCAGATGGCATTCAATATACAGCGGCCCAGGCCGCCCGGAGTAGAACGCGCCCCTCTTTCCTACCCTCCCCCCTTATCCTTGCGTGCGACGGAAGACGGCGAGCTTCCTCCCCGTTTTGCTCGCTTGCGTGCGCGAGATTGAGCCACGATTGCCAGCTCACCCTGGCACGCTTTCACTCGCGCATGCAGCACACGGCGCGCCCTTGGACTTTACGCGGAAGCTCGAGGCGACGACGACGGCAGAAATGCGCCTGGAGTGTCCATGCTGTATAAGTGTTATCGCAATAAAAGGGGGTAGGACATGCCCTGGAGGTCGCTTTACAAGTTCCAGGGTGGGTAGGACGTTCTGGCGGGTTAGTTGGTTCATAGCTTTAGACGTTTCTTTTAACTGCGCGAAAAAACGAGGACACGCGAAATAAACATGCAGGAGTAGGCCTCAGTGTTCAACCGTGCACAAAACGCACTACACAGATTGTGTTTGTGGGGTAGTATATGCTATTTCCTTGACATGTGACATTTATTTTGGACAAACGGGCAGGTGTTTCAGTGAAAGGGCACGGGAACACCAGTCGAACACCAGGAACTTTCATCCTACACTGTGACAGATGCACAGGAAAAGAGAAGGGCGGAAGAAACAACCCTTGTAAGCCAATTTTTAATAACACAACGTTCCTGTTCCATTTGAGGGATCAGACTGAAAGGGGAGGTGTCCAGGTGTCCTACATATTAAAAGATGGCGATAAATATATCAGCACGCTATCTGTCTCGTTACCAGAAGAAGCCGATTTTCTAGAATATACCTCGCAAAAAATTCCTTTTGGCGGTCTAAGGTTTTTTTTTTGTCTTTTGGTTTTGTTCGTCGTAGGTACATTGTGCTGCGACTGCGGGCGAGCGTGAGTTTTTCACAAGGTTTCACTTTTTACATAACCACGTTTGTAAATTCCGTTGCCGTCACCCCCCCTTCTATTGTTGTTCTCAGTAAACCATATTATGAGCCTTTATGTTTTCATGACGTCACTGCCACATTTGCTGAGCGGTGTGATATTCCCCGTTATGTTTTTTTTTTGCCTTTTTGCTTTTTTCAAATGATTCTATGCCCTCATCCTTCGCCTTTACTCTGGTTTATCGTTAAGTGCCATATCCGTTTCCTTCACATGCTCGCGGTCTGTTCCTGTTTTTTCTTCCTGTGCTCTATTCTTTCTTATGTTATCTCTCCCTCTTTTGATGATAGTGTAAAAATGGCTCATGGTTTTTTGGTGATAGTTTGTGGCAACCTTACCCAGCAGATATCTTTTACGTTTTTATGTTTATTGACACATGTGCGAGTGACCACGCGGACACGTGCATAGGTTGCGAAATGTGTATGTTGCTTGCTTACCAAAAATAAACAGTTGACGTGTCCTTGTTTTTTCTCGCAGTTAAAGCAAACAACCAGGCTAGGGGACGAAAATTTTATATGGAACATGGTGAGGGGTCCTTTAAGAACAGTCAAGATACTCCTAGATTTAAACGTTTCCGAATAAAGTTTTAAGTGCCACACTCAATGGCAATAGTAGAAATGACCAGTTGCGACGAAAGACAACGACATTGATGGCCCGTTCAACAAGGACGCTCGTTATTTTTGGATGACAGCATCCGTGATGCGCAGCGAAACGCGTTGGGCGGGGTCAGACTTTCTTTTAATTCTCTGTCTTATTGATTACTACCACCAGCAAACATAAATTTGGATCAGAAAACAGCCCATGAAAACCGTGGATGCGGCATGCAGAGAACGATGGTTTGTGTTGTGGCACCTGTCCTTTGTATTAGCGCACGCTGTCAACTCGAAATCCGGAGAAAACAGGTATCGGTTACCTGAAGTGCTTGGCGTAACGACAGAAACGTTGGGTAAACGCAAGCGTATTCACCAGGTATGTACGAGGCTCTTGTTTGGACTTTCCCATCGTTTCGCCAGTTATGCTCTTGGCTGGTAACTCATTTGCTGCGCAAAGCATGGACAAATCTCGGAGACGCCAGGCACTGCATCACATGGCTAGGTAAACCTCATTCACTATAACTATAACGTCGTTTTCTCGGTTAGTTGCACTCGTATAGGATGCGACATACACAGTGCAGTCTTCCATCACGCAAACATTCTAGCGCACGTTGGCTGTTTGTCACTGCTTACCATCAATGCACTCGTTGGCTGCTTTTCTCTGCCTTCTTCTAGTGAATTGATCGAGGGAAGTTCCACGCAAACAATGCCTTCAGTTGCGAGAAAGCATTAGGCGTTCACCAAACTAAGAACTATATCCACATGCATAGCGGTATCGCCATACTCACATGCAGCAGCGACTGAACAAAGCAAATGGTCCAAGCTTCATGAGTCACCTCCCTCAAAAGCAACTACCTGCATTGTTATAAGAAACAGCCTTTTGTCACTGCGGTGGTCAGGAACAATGCGTGATTATTTTTTTTTATTTGTACATAGTGCAGTCCCATAGGAGGGCCATTGCAGGAGTGGGTAACAACAGTGGCGAACAAAAAATAAAGTGAAATCAACAATGACTCTCACAACTTTTGTACGACAGTCAAAGAACTGGAAAATCGTTTTCATCGATTCTTAAAAGCGGCAAAACACCGGAATACATACACATAAAGTATAAACTAAACCTAATTTAAGTAGTTACACATACTGGTTTTCATAGAGAGCACTGTCGAATTAGCTTATCGGGAGTGAACGAAGGCAGCAAGGTAAGGAATTACATACTTCTATAGTGCGCGTAAAGAAAGTGTACTTGAAAGTATTTGTACGGGCATAGAAAGGGTTAAGGTTAAGCTCGTGGAAGTAACGCGTGCAAGAAGGCTTGGTGAAAGATATGCAAGCTGTGTTTGAAGTATGATAGGGCTTGTTAATTATGTTGTGGAAATATTTTAATGATTCCACATCACGACGTACTGAAAGTAATGTTAGTTTCAGCATAGTTGAGGGTAGACGTGGGTGAAGAATAGCAGTCATACCAGTGAAAAATGAAACGGACGGCTTTTTTCTGAACTGCTTCTAGTTCGATTATGTTATTTTGGTTATGGGGTAACCAGACTGTGGCGGCATAATAGATAACGAGGCGAACAAGAGTTTAGTTGCCTTGGGAACCTTTTGCATAGTGCGACGTAGGTATGCAAGTTGTTTTAGGGCCTTTGAACATGTTTGGTGAATGTGTGTAGTCCATGAGAGAGTGTGAGTAAATGTTACGCCAAGGTATTTGTATTGTCGAACTGGGGTTAAAGATGATCGATTCAAGGAATATGTCCCAATTACAGGTGCTGCTCTTTTAGTGAAGGACAAAACAACAGTTTTCTTAAAATAAATGTTCATTTTTCATTTTTATACCAAGCACCGAAAGAGACACGGGAATCGTTCAGTCGCTTATAACTAGTCGGAGAGTGAATCACGTCGTATAAGACGCAATCGTCAACATAAAGAAGAATTCTGGAAGAAACATTTTGGAGGTCATTGACATAAATTAAAAACAATAAAGGACAGAGGAAGGACTCTGGAGAAACCCCGCAGCCTACTTCAAATATGGATGACCTTGCAGAACTAAAGTCGACGTATTGGGACCGGTTAGAAAGGAAACTAGCAATACAATCGACCAGACGGGAATTTTTTAGTATCCCATTTAATTTGTGCAAGAGGTGAGAATGAAGTAATGAAACGAAAGCTTTAGAAAAATCAATGAAAATAGTGTCAATCTGTTTACCGAGATCGAATCGATCAGCAATGTTGTGGGTGAAGTGGGTTAACTGCGTGATATTACTGAAACCACGTCTAAAGCCATGAAGAACATTATTTAGACTGTTGTTCGACTCTAGCAAATGTATTATGTGTTTGTAAATAATATGTTCCAGCATATTGCACGATTGGGAAGTTATGGAAATTAGTCTGTAATTCGTTACGTCTGTCTTGTTACCTGTTTTATGCAAGGGTACTACTTTTGCAAGTTTCCATGATGAAGGAAAGATTCCTGTTTCTAGAGACTTCTTGAATATAATTTCTAGATTGCGAATAGCAAAGTAAAAACAAATTAGGAATACCATCAGAGCCACTAGACTTTCTTGTGTCTAAATTTAAAATCAAATTATGCATGTCTTTACCATTAACTGCAATGTCGGAAATAGAAAAAGCTGAATTATTATCAAAAGCAGGTTAGACATGAGAATCGTTTGTGTAAACAAAATGGAAATATTCATTCAACGCATTAGAGATGCGTGCTGGATCGTTTACACTTTCATCATTGATAGTACATGAAGATGAAGAATCAGTAGCAGGCATGAAAGGACGCCAGAACTTCCGAGGATTATTTCTTAGCAATCCCGGCCGCTCGACCTGAAAGAAAAATCTTTGGCCATATTCATTTTCAAATTTAGTTCCTTTTTGGCAGATGTGAATCTAGCAACTGCATCTCGGTCATTACTGCGTTTTGAACGTCTCAGTCTTCTAACGCGGCGTGATAATTGCAAAATTTCTCTAGTTATCCAAGGGATAACACGATATTTTCTTACTTCTAAATGGACCAAAGCGTTGAACAGACAGCTTTGTAATGTTTTCAAATTGGCGAACTAGTGTATTCACGCAACAACCTTTACTGAGTGCGCAAAACGATTCGAAACGTTCTGATAAAACTTCAAGAATAGATGTGTCGTCAGAGCGATTAAAGTCGAAAACAGTTTGAATTTCGGCACGCGGTTTACAGACTGTGCAGTTAAGGGATATAAACACTGCCTTGTGATCTGAGATTCCTTCAGTAACTTCACACTCGGACAGCTTATAAAACAAGGTCTTAACTAATGAACACAACGTCAAGGAAGTGCGTTTTGTCTTGTTGCGCCATAAACTACTTGTGTAAGCTCAAAAGATGACGAAAAGTTAATTAGTTTGCTACCTAAAGAACTGCGATGCGATAGTGAGGGCCAGTGAATATCTGGTGTGTTAAGGTCTCCCATTAGAATTATACTAAATACATGAAAACTGTGCGTGTTGATATAATCAGCGAGAAGGGAAATGTTATCGGGTGAGGAGGCAGGTGGATTGTAGAAAACCGAGACTATGATTGCTTTATTACCTAGGTACAATTTACACCAAACAGAGTCAAGATCTGCTGGAGGATAGATAACCAAAAACTTCAACTAAGATTTGAAAAGAAAGGGCGACACCACCTCCCTTGCCAGTTTTGTGGTCTGATCAGACAGCTACATAGCCTGTTGGAGTGATTTCAGAGACATGGATGTGATCGCGAAGCCAGCTTTCGGTGACACCAATGAAATGAGGGGAATAGGAGGCTACCAGGAAAAGAAACAGCGGGCACTTATTTACTAGACTTCTTGTATGCAAATTCAAGAAAGTAAGCTTGTAAGAGTCGCAGATATGTCAATGTGAATACGACGTAGCCGGTAGAGTGCTTGGCAAGCCTTCAGAAAGACTGGAATTATTCACTACGGTGTTTGCAGCGAGACCAGAATTGTCAACTAAGGCGTTAGCTGTATCATTCTACCTGTAGTGGACACCATTTATAAATATGTGGTCATAACGCGACCTCACCACAGAGGCATGGTCCGGAAAAAGAAGAGATTGCTGCCCATAGCTTGTTGCGAATGACACGTACATTAGCCGAGAAATCTTCAGTAATGTAAATTTTTGTTCCTTTATGCTTTGAGACAATTTTCATTATTTCTACTTTGTTCTTCAAGTCTGATACTCGTAATATAATTGGGCGCGATCTACCTTCACGTTTGGTGTCTATTCTATGACAGCGTTCGATGGACGGACATTCAATTTGAAGTTTCTATGCGGAAAACTGGCATGCATTAGACAAAAACGTGTGTGTGTTTTCAGCATTATGTTCAACAAGTCCATGCAAAATTATATTGTTGCGTCTGGAGCGGTTTTCAAGGTCATCATTCTTTTTATTAGTTCCGAAACGGCCTGAGATATAGAGCGTACATCAGAACCAGAATGATCAAACGAGACTCTAGGATCAGCGGTAGTATATTAGAGGGTGGCCACATTGTATTTCAGAGCGTCGAAACGCTTGTTAACATTTTGCTGGAAAGCCTTGATGTCAGCGATGTCACGAGCCATAATTTTCTGCCCAGCGAATAGTTTGGTCACCATTCCGGAAATATTATTCGAGTAATTATCAATTATATCAGGTTCAGATGAGCACCAAGTTTCGTCTGAGTTACAGGTGTTACGAGTCGTTTTTCTCGTAGGACCGGGATTTAATTATACGTCAACGCTAAGGACAAGCCGATTTGCCCAGTGCAGTGCATGCATAAAACAAGAGAAAAAGCTCTGTGGGCAACAGAGCAGTAGCAAACAAAAGTAATCTGATCTCAAACAATGGGCGTGTTCAAAGTAACGTACTTGGCCGAAAAACAAGACGCGATTAAGCATCCTGTCGCTGCTTCTGCGGTATTGCCCACTGACGAGGGACGCCGGGTCCAGGACTCTTAAGCCATGTGTCGATAACGTTATCGACCAAGAGCATGCTCCTATTGGGCCATCCGATGACGTCACATATAAATTGGAGGGGAAAGAATCGGTGCTAGGTTTCCTTCGCTGAGATTTGTTTATGGAACTGTGTGCTTCTGTGAACGTCCATTTACTACCTTCTATGCCTTCTTTTATTCGTCTGCGGAACTTCGCAAATGATCCTTATTTTTGTTCCAGAATTGAAATGGTGCCAGAAGTAAGCTGCCAACTGCGGCCGCCGGCCGCTTGAGCGAGAACGACGAAGTCCGTGAACCAAGGGCCGCATATGCGTTCTATTATGGCGAATTTGTTTTAGTACGCTTCACCGCAGCGCGAATATGCATTGTGGGAAGACTATTCAGCATGCGAAAGTAGAAATAGTAGCGGCGAACGGAGGCCTCAGGAAAGCACCCGAGATTATGTTAAAACGGGTGGGCAGAGAGACTGCCTCCTGTCTGCTGACCAAACTTTCCGAGGCCCTATGGCACAACCCCGTTTGCAACGTTCTGCAAGCGTTCCGATCTGAGATATTGTCTTGCGTGTTCGGGAAGTAAAACCTCGTGAAGCGTGCTATATCACGCCCTGACAGCTCGCGTCCTCTCCCCGAGGAAAGCGCCGCCCTCGCCAGAACAGCACTTGAACCCCGGCAACATCAGTCAAGCGCTTTTCTGCCGTCGCAGCAGTACGCAAAGTGCCGCTACTTTTGCAAGAATTTATTCACCTTTCCTCGAATGGCCCAACCGCTGGCGTAAGCGCTACCCACATCATTGAGCGTTAATGCGTCATGCAAAGCCATACCATTACTTTATTTTATTTGTCGAGATGAGGTTCGAGTTGGTGCATTGGGGGGGGGGGTGCTAATGGGGGGGGGGAAGGGGGCGGTATCGAGAACCCACAAAGGGAAAGTCAGGACAGCGCTGGCTGATGCGCATGCAAGATTGATCGTAGCGGCCGAAAGCGATGGCGCCATATATATGGCTCCGTTGATCGCAGTTGCGGGCGCCATGAAGATAGAAGACGCCAGTGAGAGAGCAGGGCCTCATCTCTGAAACCAATATCTACACCTGTGCTTTTAGCGAAGCGTGCAGCAAATGGACAAAAACAAAGCGTGATTCGATTTTCGCTTGGGTCGCGTAGATAGGGCGGCATTACCAATTTATATATATATATATATATATATATATATATATATATATATATATATATATATAGAGAGAGAGAGAGAGAGAGAGAGAGAGAGAGAGACGGGGGAGGGGGGCGGCTGGCTGGCTGTTATGCTGCTGGCGAGCATCACTAGTGCCAACCTCTCTTCGTCATGCTAAGATCCCAGGTGTGAGCTGATAGTGCGCACCTTGACTGCGGCATGCGCGAGTGGCACTGCGTAAGCTGTGTCGTGTGGGAAGTTGATCGATTGAAAGTGTTGTTGGGAGTTCGGTTAGGCGGAGGAAAGTAATACACGTTTTGGCACCTTGAGGACGGAGAGTAAGCTGACTTTTATTCAAAAGTAATAACAGGTTTGCCGATTGGCTGTGGAGGCGTCTTAGTCGGGGAAGCTGCTTCGATACCAAGGAGCCGGGGCTAATGACCTCCAAGGTGAGGGAAACTGGCTTTCCGAGCAGCGGGGAGAAAAAAGGGACGGTGTTGCGGCGCTAGGTTATCTCAAACCCGGCTCCATACGGTAGCGTGGTGGATGCTTTGGGTTGAAGAAATCAGAAGCTCGGAAGTTGGGAAATCGAAAACCAACAGGCTTACTGGCACTTGAACAAAACTTATTTACATCGTTGAACAGGAAAAACAGGAAAGTCAAGTGTTCAGCAACAAGCGTCTGGAAAAGCCTCGTTTCCCTTGCCCGGAGCGGCTTGTTTTCTCTCTGCACCGTCATTATAACACCGCTGTTCCAACCCTCCCTCCTGGCGGTAGCCAATCACGCATAGGTCACAACCCACCAGGACGATAGCCAACCAAGAATCGCAAACAACACTGTTGCAGACTGAATGTTGGACCGGCGGCCCCACCAAGTTCCACCGGGCCCAAAGGCGGAGAGAGGGTCTGGCCGTGGGAATGGGAGGAGTCACTCCCAACTGGTTTTTTATACTGTTTCTCAGGATATGGCAGGCACCAGTTTGGCGCGGCTTCCTTCCGGGAAACGTCCATGAGCCTCTCGCGTCGTCTTGGCCTCCCCTGGAGTGGCAGCTCTTTCTTACCTTTGTGGCGCTTCTTCTCTGAGGAGAAGAGCTCGTTACGGGAAAATTAGCAGCGTCCAGCATCAAGTGGAAGCGTAGCTGTAGAGAGCATGGTTCTCGCATGATACACTTGCGCGTGATACTCTCCTTTATTTTGCGCTTTTAATATACGAAACGATGATACAACTGCAGCTTTTACGGCTTCTTTGTCGGCATTCGTATTCCTTGAAATCAGGATAGTGCTGCATTCTTTTCGAGCGAGCCCCATCAGTGCTGAATTTAATCTTGACAAACACACCCTGATGCCATGTACCACCCTGATACCACCCTGATACCGGACAGGCCGCCATTGGAATCTGAACCTGGCAACGTTTAACGCTAGAACGTTATCTAGTGAGGCGAGTCTAACAGTGCTATTGGAGGAATTAGAGGGCAGTAAATGGGATATAATAGGGCTCAGTGAAGTTAGGAGGACGAATGAAGCATATACAGTGCTAAAAAGTGGGCACGTCCTGTGCTACTGGGGCTTAGCGGAGAGGCGAGAACTAAGAGTCGGATTCCTGATTAATAAAAATATAGCTGGTAACGTACAGGAATTCTATAGCATTAACGAGAGGGTGGCAGGTCTTGTTCGGAACCTTAATAAGAGGTACAAATTAAAGGTCGTACAGGTGTACGCCCCTACATCCAGTCATGATGACCAGGAAGTCGAAAGCTTCTATGAAGACGTGGAATCGGCGACGGGTAAAGTGAAAACAAAATACACTATACTGATGGGCGACTTCAATGCCAAGGTAGGCAAGAAGTAGGCTGGAGACAGGGCAGTGGTGGTATATGGCATAGGCTCTAGGAATAGGAGGGGAGAGTTATTAGTAGAGTTTGCAGAACAGAATAATATGCGGATAATGAATACCTTCTTCCGCAAGCGGGATAGCCGAAAGTGGACGTGGAGGAGACCGAATGACTAGACTAGAAATGAAATAGACTTTATACTCTGCGCTACCCCTGGCATCATACAAGATGTGGACGTGCTCGGCAAGGTGCGCTGCAGAGACCATATAGGGTGGTAAGAACTCGAATTAGCTTACACTTGAGGAGGGAACGGAAGAAACTGGTACATAAGAAGCCAATCAATGAGTTAGCGGTAAGAGGGAAAATAGAGGAATTCCAGATCAAGCTACAGAAAAGGTATTCGACTTTAACACAGGAAGAGGACCTTAGTGTTGAAGCAATGAACGACAATCTTATGGGCATCATTAAGGAGTCTGCAATAGAAGTCGGTGGCAACTCCGTTAGACAGGATACCAGTAAGCTATCGCAGGAGACGAAAGATCTGATCAAGCAACGCCAATGTATGAAAGCATCTAACCCTGCAGCTAGAATAGAACTGGCAGAACTTTCGAAGTTAATCAACAAGCGTAAGACAGCTGACATAAGGAAGTATAATATGGATAGAATTGAACATGCTCTCAGGAACGGAGGAAGCCTAAAAACAGTGAAGAAGAAACTAGGAATAGGCAAGAATCAGATATATGCGTTAAGAGACAAAGCCGGCAATATCATTACTAATATGGATGAGATCGGGCAAGTGGCTGAGGAGTTCTATAGAGACTTATACAGTACCAGTGGCACCCACGACGATAATAGAAGAGAGAATAGTCTAGAGGAATTTGAAATACCAGAAGTAACACCGGAAGAAGTAAAGAAAGCCTTGGGAGCTATGCAACGGGGGAAGGCAGCTGGGGAGGATCAGGTAACAGCAGATTTGTTGAAGGATGGTGGGCAGATTGTTCTAGAAAAAATGGCCACCCTGTATACGCAATGCCTCATGACTTCGAGCGTACCCGAATCCTGGAAAAACGCTAACCTAATCCTAATCCATAAGAAAGAGGACGCCAAAGACTTGAAAAATTATATACCGATCAGCTTACTGTCCGTTGCCTACAAAGTATTTACTAAGGTAATTGCAAATAGAATCAGGAATACTTTAGACTTCCGTCAACCAAAGGACCAGGCAGGAATAAAGGCTACTCAACAATAGACCATATTCACACTATCAATCAGGTGATAGAGAAATGTGCGAACTTATACGAACGAACCCTTATATATAGCTTTCATTGATTACGAGAAAGCGTTTGATTCAGTCGAAACCTCAGCAGTCATGGAGGCATTGCGGAATCGGCGTGTAGACGAGCCGTATGTAAATATGCTGAAAGATATCTATAGCGGCTCCGCTGCCACCGTAGTCCTCCATAAAGACAGCAACAAAATTCCAATAAAGAAAGGCGTCAGGCAGGGAGATACGATCTATCCAATGCTATTCACAGCGTGTTTACAGGAGGTATTCAGAGACCTGGGTTGGGAAGAATTGGGGATAAGAGTTAATGGAGAATACTTTAGTAACTTGCGATTCGCTGACGATATTGCCTTGCTTAATAACTCATGGGACCAATAGCAATGCATGCTCACTGACCTGGAGAGGCAAAGCCGAAGGGTGGGTCTAAAAATTAATCTGCAGAATACTAATGTTTAACAGTCTCGGAAGAGAACAGCAGTTTACGATAGGTAGTGAGGCACTAGAAGTGGTAAGGGAATAGGTCTACTTAGGACAGGTAGTGACTGCGGATCCGGATCATGAGACTGAAATAATCAGAAGAGTAAGAATGGGCTGGGGTGCGTTTGGCAGGCATTCTCAGATCATGAACAGCAGGTTGCCATTATCCCTTAAGAGAAAAGTATATAACAGCTGTGTCTTACCAGTACTCACGTACGGGGCAGAAACCTGGAGGCTTACGAAAAGGGTTCTACTTAAATTGAGAACGACGCAACGATCTATAGAAAGAAGAATGATAGGTGTAACGTTAAGGGATAAGAAAAGAGCATATTGGGTGAGGGAACAAACGCCAGTTAATGATATCTTAGTTGAAATCAAGAAAAAGAATTGGGGGCATGGGCAGGACATGTAATGAGGAGGGAAGATAACCGATGGTCATTAAGGGTTACGCACTGGATTCCAAGGGAAGGGAAGCGTAGCAGAGGGCGGCAGAAAGTTAGGTGGGTGGATGAGATTAAGAAGTTTGCAGGGACAACATGACCACAATTAGTACATGACCGGGGTAGTTGGAGAAGTATGGGAGAGGCCTTTGCCTTGCAGTGGGCGTAACCAGGCTGATGATGATGATGATGATGATACCACGGGAACTTTACATCACGTCGACGTGCCTTAGAACCATGCCTCGGCTTGGGTTTTAGACAAGCGTAATTTCTGCGCCTTTTACAATCGCTAGCCTATTATCTGGAACTCACCAAGTACCTGGTTCAGAATATTTTGCGAAGAATGGTAGCTGTCTTTAAAAGCGGTGTGATGGATACTTTGCTGGTGGTATCCTAGCAGTACTGTTGTCGCAAGCCACTGTTGGCGCCGAGATTTCGTAAACAAATAATATTGCTCACTTAGACTCGTATAACATGCACCCGGTGAGAAAACATGCACAAATCTATAGCGCAGTGCTTGGGCAACCAGTGGTACGTTCCTTTAATCTGTTCTTGCAGCCTTTAATTTGCTGCAAAAAGTGATTAGGTGTGTTAATAAAGCTTGTAGTGCGACTGGTTCCAGCATTAGTCAAAACGAGCCCATATAAGCACAAGAACCGTAGCTTCAGCACATATAAACTGCGTGACCAACCTGCCCAAACTTAGGCGTGCATACGACTTCAGCTTGCGTGCTTTACAAATAGCGCTCATAACCAAAAAGTTGCTTCCAAAAACTCGATTCTTAACTCGAGCCTTCTAAAGTGTTCTTCGCTGAGCCGGAGTGAAAAAGAGCAATAGTCTAATTAATCGGCGCTTTGTTCGCAACCGCCCACCCAGTTTGCCTGCATGCGTTAAGCCCGTAGCTGCCTTTTCCTCCGTATACCGCAGGATTCTTCGCGTGCATCGAGTAAACAAAGAGCCGCAGGGAAAGTTAACCAAGCGGCCCCGTCAGCTGCTCTGTCGGTGCTTTACAAACTGTGTGTATACTCGCGAGCCATGCGAATAAATCTGATTACTGCTGATTCGGCGCAGAGCCCTAAGTGCGTGCCTTGCGCGTAGAGCTTTGCCAAGGACCATACAGCAAGGCTGTGGTGAAGTAGGCCAGTCCTGGGTTACACCATGGTGCTGAAAGCCACGCTCAAACCGTGAATGTGCGTTGGGCAGTCAAGCACTCTGCATAGGAGCGCGGGTATGCGCACCTTTTGTCTAACCGTACAGAGGGAGTAACAAAATGCGCGGAATGTAAGTTAGAGATTCCAAGAATGCAGCAAGGGCTATCTTTTTTTTAGCTTTGAACACTGAGACATAATATGTAAGGGCGTAGTGGCTTGCTCTGTCTTGGGCCGAAATTAATTTTCGTTTGAAGGCGTACAGCGTAAGTGACCTTAGTATAGTTTTTTCTTTTGTGAGTCCGTTTCTTTCTGTATGTCTCTGCGCGCATGCGTGTCTGTGGACGCGCTCACGTGTGTGTGTGTGCGTGTGTAAGCAACACAAGTGAAATACTTGTCACTTCAGTCGGGAAAATGCCGGCAAGGCGCGTACTTAGTTTAGAGTTATGCAGGGCTCGAGCTGAGAAAACTTTTCTTTCGTACGAGTTGCTTGACACAAGCCAGAGTCACTCTCCGACCGTTCACACGAAATTTTCTAGTCTGTACGTCTTTATTCGAACACTTGTTGCGTCTCAATCACTTCACGTTTGGCTACGTTGTTTGTCAATGGCGCTGCTGTGCTGCATGCTATAGGGCACAAAACAGATATGCGCGCGTTTTTTAACATAAGAACTGCGCTGATTGGCTAGCGCAGTTTGGCTAGCGCAGTAACACAGGCTAGCGTATGTGTTATCGCGCAGAATATAGGCCAGTAAGGCTTCCTTACTGATCGTTTTTTTTTTCGTTCTTATCATACACCATTAATGACCTGTTGATCTTGGTGATCACGTGGGTGATGAGCCGTGTCTCTGGACACTGATGAAAAGGAATAGCATTGAAGTGATATTGTTACATTATCCGGGCCATAAGTTGTGGTTGTGGTGCTCCCTGTCGTTTTCGCTCTTTGCAAGGAAGCCTCAATATAAACAAACAGTATCGCTTATGTTTAATTGGTGACTTCTATAAACATGGTTGAAACAATGAAGGTGGTTTAAGAATGACAAAGCGTATCAATGGATCAGATTCTGAGGGGTCAGGACAAGCTGCGTGAACTTAGGAAGAGGCGTCGATTACTTTCAGGTACGAAAAAAAAAGAACCTATATACGAAGTGCAGATAGAAGGCTTAAGCAAAAGGCTTCTGTATTTTAAACAGGCCGTGTGATTGCGATAATTTCAGGTGCTCTAGCAATGATAGAGCCATAAGTAAAAAGAAAAAAAAGGGCCGTGAACCAGGATGTGCACGCCAAAAGGATCACATCAATCCCTTTTATGCGGTTGATCTTTTAGTCCGCGATGTGTAATATTCACTGACTTCTTTTCAGATGGAAATGAGAGAGAAAAGAACGAGTAATTTTTTCGACACTTTGCTAACGCTGTGCAGTAATGCGTTAGTTAACCAGTGGGTTTCTTATAACAAGAAAATACTTCTGGAGGCCTCCAGCAGTCATAACGTTGGATGCCTCAGGACTACGTAATTCTGCACGGAACTACTGATATGGCTCGCGTATGTCCGCGATAAGCCTGCTAGGCTGACCCGATGGTATCCAAAGCCAAGCTTGTACCCTACGTCGAGAGAAACAAGAGAATATATATAGAACTTCTTGCTTGTATGCATTAATGTCCGGGAAGACAACATTAAACGGCATTTAATCGATTCTGGTGACGCTTTTCTGTTAAGTTGCGGAGGCTCGCTTGGCGTAGGGACTCTCCCTGAAAGTGATAAAATACTATATGTGTAGCCACATGCCAGAAAAATTCAAGAAAAAGAAAACTTGAAGCACGTGCTGGCGACATTTCGTGTCGGAATTTTGTTCCCGTGCATACACGAATGTTGCATTAGGCTCAACACGGAAGAGTCAACTTTGAGAGTAGCCCTCTCAGTGGCAGCAGCGCGCTCGGAACGAGATTGATGAATTGATCGCGAGTCTGTAAGGGAGCGCGGCGGCACTTACTGACAGAGCTTCATTATAGCGAAATGTTTACCCACTGGCATCAGGTGCTGTCATCAACGCCGCTCCATCTGATACTGTTTTTTGTAGCTGTGGGCTAAAGGGATGACGTGACTCTGATTCGCCGAAGAAAGAGATGAAGCGATCGCTTCAGAAGAGGGGGGGGGGAGGGGTGTAAACTCTCGCAACGTGTGTGTTCAGAATTCCCGCGTGTTTTCCGGCAAGAAAAAAAAAAGACAGTCCATTTTGAAAACCAAAAGCCAAAACCAAAAAAAAAGGAAAACAAGAACAATCATGGGGCTTCAATCAATTTCATGTGTTTATTTTATCATGGAAGCATGAGTATCAACAAACCAAACCACATGAAGCCAGCTTCTCTCGGTTCTACCAGAAGCCGTCATGATACGTGCACACGACATTTTTTTACTTGTGATATTCTAAAGTGTTGGTATTTCTCCCAAGATCTGTGAAGAGGTTACTATGAAAAGATAGAATAGGTAACGAAGTAATATTGTAAATTTAAAGTCTGTTAGGTGCTTTTCTTACTAAACTAGAGAGGTCTGACTATTTGTCTCAGGATCAGTGTGCAGTATGCTCTTTGCATTGTTGCATGAAGAACGAT